>NC_134406.1:17660860-17698360 GCF_038048845.1 Mixophyes fleayi | reverse complement strand
TATAGTCTTGTGAGGGGATCTTACCTGAATAAGATTGACAGGAGGGATGTGTGGGTGGAGTATCAAGACCACAATGTATATCTACTGAATTAGATTAGGTCCCTAAGCAGACTTGGTAAGTGCATATAGAAAACAATATTGTTATCCATTCATCTCTCTTAGGCTGAGTAGACACTACAGTGTTTTCAGCCCACTAACGGGCCAATCAAACAATAAACGACCATTTGGCCTGATATCGCATTAATGTGTATACTGAAGCCATGAATGATTATCGTTCCAAAGCACATCATATCGTTTCATTTGAAAAATGTTGTTCAACGATGCGATGGAACAATGTCGTTCCAATTCTGCAGTGTGTATGCACTCAGGACCGGCAGTGTCCATAGATCTCTATGGAGTGTGCAGAGTCAAGCTCTTTTCAGCCGATGGTTATGACAGATGAAGAGTAGAGATCTGACGGTAAATGTTGAAAATGTGTTTAGTGTGTACACATGAATCGTCATGCCAATCGGGACTGTTTTTTTACATTTTTTTTATTTTTAATACTTGGTAAAATCGTTAAGGATTTCGCATTGGTAGAAAATTTTGTATAGTGTGTACCCAGCCTAAATTAGACAAATAAAAACAGTTATTATATTTCTGTAGTGAGATCTTGTACATTTGTTGCAGTAAACAGAAATTAAGTTAAATTGACAAACAGACCCGAGTTAATTATTTATAACAGAATCAGGCATTAAGTAATAAGCCAAAAACCAGAGGTTTTAAAACCCCTTATTGGGAAATAAAATAATATGAATAATAATTAATACATGTAATTTGTGTTCTCCTTTTGTTGTTTAAGTTGTCAAACATCCTTCTGTTTTTATGAAAACAACCTACACAAATATTATAAACACTGAAAAGAAAGATGTCCTTTATCTCAGAAGCTAAAAATTCCAAGCTTTTGAGTAGTTTAAACCTATTCGAACTGAAATATTAATTTTCTGTTGATATCAAGCGTCGCTTTCAGCTTTCGGAGAAAAACTGACTTAACAAGAGATACACATTTATTTATTTATAAGGGAGTAATGCATTTTGCTGAGTCAAGTTTTATTTTAAGTTATGAGTAACCTAGAGAGTGAATTCTGAGAAAGACCTTATTGAGACAGGACCTGCTCACATTTAATCTTTCCCTACATAGACAGCCTGAATACGGCTCTGATTTGTGCCTTGTCAGCCGCTCTGCGGTAAAAAGAGTGTTTTCATTTCCACTTTAGATTCAGCATTCTGGTTTTTAACCCCATTAATACACCTGGGACCATATTTAATTAGGCTGCAAGTTTGTACTTTTTCCCATTGGTGGATTTTATTAAACTTATTGCAACAATGGGCACGTCATTTAAATGTACCCTTCACCTACGCTCAGTGGAGGCAGCCATGTTCTGTAAACAGATTCAACCATTAAGAAAATGCTGCCTATCAAGTCACTAGACAACAGTGACATTACTATGGCAGGATGGACAACAGAGGATAAAATACTTTAAAGTTTGGTATGTCTATTGTGGGTCTGACCTTAATAAAATGATTAAAATAAAATTACATATGATTCTAAAATGTCTTTTCCAGTATAAACTGCATTACAAACATCATTTGTTACCTTTCTCTTAATGAGATTTGGATACATTGTACACAACACCCTTTCTGTGACTTATTCAGCAATTGTCAAGAACGACATACCCTCTATGAACCGGAGGCGCAGAGTAGTATTGTGTCATTAATACCAATAAATATCAAGTTTTGCTAATGTGGATCCACCAGTTTTGAAATAAATATATATATATATATACATACATACATCAATATTTGCTGTGAATAACCTTTGCCTTCAAAACAGCATCAATGCATCAATTCTTCTAGGTACACTTGCACACAGTTTTTGAAGGAACTCGGCAGGGAGGTTGTTCTAAACATCTTGGAGAACTAACCACAGATCTTCTGTGGATATATATATGCTTGCTGAAATCCTTCGGTCTCTTCATGTAATCCCAAACAGACTGGATGATGTTGAGATCAGGGCCCTGTGGGGGCCATATCATCACTCCCAGGACTCCTTCTTCTTCTTTACGATGAAGATAGTTCTTAATGACATTGGCTGTATGTTTGGGGTCCTTGTCGTGCTGCAGAAGAAATTTGGAGCTAATCAGACACCTCGCTGTTGGTAATGCATGATGGATATGTACCTGCCTGTGTGTCTGTTTGTGTGTGTGTGTATGTGTACATATATATATATATATATATATATATATATATATATATATATATATATATATATATATATTGCTTGACGGTATTTTTATAAAAAGCACCAAAGACCTGTAGTATACTTACCCTGGTGTTTGTGCCCGAATATTTTTGCTTCCAGGTGTTGCAGCTGCCTGCAGAAATGTGAGGCAGCCGGGCATTTATCATCTCTCGTAATTTCAATTAAGCAGTCCCAATTTCCCTGAGGAAAAAGGTGGTGGGGCTTCATAGGGGTGGAGACTTTCAGAGCATAGTTTGGACGCATCAGAGGCATATGAAACAGCAGTGCACCCACCTGCACTCCTTGTATAGACTAAGAACTCCATATATCATGACTGAGAAAGAGGTGGGATCTCATAATGTAGTGGTGGAACTCTTTTTTTTTAGTGGGGGACAGGTTAAGGGCTTTGGCTAAAATATCCCAATTTCTAAATCAGGACTGTTGGGATGCATGCAGCAGGCTGTGTTTGTTGACAAGCTGCCACTCGTTGGGCGGGGAGTACAGTCCCAGCTCAGTGCCTCTGGAATTGTCATGAAGGTACTGTGCAGTGATGTTCTGTGTACTGTATTACTTGAAAATTAACACAGTCGGTCATCACTGTGAATTGGATTCCCCCCAATGACCGTTAAGAGAGACAATTTGCTCTTGTAAAGGGGGAGAGTGATCAACTAAATGTTGTTTCTCTATACTATGCTACAAGCTTGGAGGATATACTTAGGCGAGATGAAAACCCAATCTTTAAAATATTATTTTCTTTACCGAGCATTGGAGTGTAAGCCATTATAATGTGATACAATAAATTCTATAGAGTGCCAGAATTTTTCTTTTACATATTTACATGATTATAAAATGCATCCTATCATTTAATTAGCAATGCAGAAATCATTAAGTTTGCCTAGATAGTTAATTGGAAAGGAAGGTTGTCATCAAGTAAAATATTTCTTTATCAAAATGTAATTTTCTGCAAAGTCCTCTTTATCTTCTATATAGCATATATATATAGAAAGGTTTTATTATTAAGTAAAATAATTGCTAACTCCATGTGGCTTTCTTCTTAATGAAAACATATTTTCTTCTTTTTATTAAAACGGTTTGTTCGATTTGTTTTTAAACTGTAACATTCTTGCTTTTTGCAGTATATCAGCTATAGAAAGCACTAAAGCTGCACTAAACCCAGATTAAAACCTGCATTTATATAAAAAGATAATAATTGGCACCTGTAAAAGTGCCATTGCACTGCTGAGTGCAACTAGAGGAAATTTCTCCTCAACGCCAACTCCCTTCGCTAGAAATGTATTGTTTCATCTGCCCTTTCACTTGCCAAATTTCTCTAGTATACACCCAATTGCTTCTACATTCAACTCTAATTTGCCCACATGCACCTCCACTTCCTTCTTCATAGCTCACTACCTTCTTCTGTACTCCCCAGTGCACCCTTAGTCTAATCTATCTTTGTAACGGAGGTTTCTGCACTCATCTCGCCTCAGCCCACAACTTGTCATCTCAACCCTATTCTCTCTCCAAGTCTCTTCTCCCTCTCCCTTAGTGCATGCCTGCCCCTTGCTCACCTCTTCACCCTGTCTCTATCCACTGGCACATTTCCATCCTTCTTTAAGCATGCACTCGTCTCTCCATTGCTAGCAAAACGTCTCTCCATTGCCCTATTTTCCCCTTTGCCTACAAACCGCTTGAGCAACTTGTGCTCAACCGCCTATCACGCTTTCCCCCCTCCCACTCCATTCTAGATTCTCTGCATTTGGGATTCCACCCCCAACATTCCATTTAGGTTGCCCTTTCAAAAGTTATCAATGATCTTTTTACAGCAATGTCCAAGGATCACTTCTCCATGCTCATTCGCCCAGACCACTCTGCTGCTATTGACACAGTTAATCACCCTCTTCTACTGCATTCCATTCAGTTAATTGGGCTTCATAACGCAGTTCTTTCCTGGATCACTTGCTACCTGTCCAACTGCTCTTCAATGTCTCTATCTCTGAATCATCCTCACCTTCTCTCTCACAATCTCGAACCTCTGCTTTTCTCACTGTACACCTCTTGGGGAACAAATTCACTCATTCAGCCTTCAGTACCACCTCTACATTGAAGACACCAAATTAGACTTCCCCTTCTCAACTATGTCATGTGATATATTTCATGTGGATGTGTCAGCACTACCTATAGCTCATCATCTTCCCTCAAATCTCCCTCACCAGCAACAATATCGCAGCTACCTCAGTCACCCAAGCCCGCTGCCTTGGTGTCACACCTGACTGCACGCTCTACTTAATTCCTCATATCCAGTCTGTCTACGCCTGTAGCCTCCACCTTTGAAATATTTACAGAATATGCTGTTTTCCTACCCAATATGTCGTCAAAACTCTTACCATGTCTCTTATCAGCTCCCGCCTCCTATCTGGTATTCCCCTCACCCATTTATTCCTGATTTACTCTGTCCTTAAAGCCACAGCAAGACTGATCTTCCACGCCTGCTGCTACATATCCACCACACCACTCTGCCAAACTCTAAAAGCTTCTCCAGAATCCAATTCAAATTACTCATCCTCATCTAGAGTCCTCAACAGTGCTACCCCTTCATACATCTCAAATCCCATCTTGAGATACTCTCCCTCACCCATAGAGAGTAATTCTGTCCTGCACTTTGACTACTTTATTTATCACTACTTCTCACTCCTGCCTACAAGACTTCTCCTGTGCAGCTCCCCAGCTGTGGAATTCTTCACCACAATCAGAATCTCCTCCAGGCTACAAATTTTAATAGCGCTCTGAAAACCTATGTCTTTATCAGAGACTACCTGACTCGGAAATATGCTAGTCCCACCAGAACACCCGTACTACCGTCCCAGTCTTCAGATATGAGCTATATTTGTTAATCATCTGCACTTTAACCATTAGATTGTAATCTCTCTTACAGTCAGGGCTCTCCCTATCCTTTGTTTTCACACTTGTATTTATTTTATGTACATCTGTTTCCCTGGTCTATGTATGTCCTGTTTATTTTGTTGTTTTCAGTGCTGTGGACCACTGTGGTTCCTGGCAAATTAATGATGGTAATAATGTTAATATCCATAAATACACAGTTTATGTGTAGTTCTCATGCCCTGCAACCTGAAATGCTTGTACTCTTTTTACTTTTTCTGTGCTTATTTAATATCAAACGTTTTCATGGCAAAAAGGGGTGTCCTACAATAGGGTTATTGGTAGGAAGTCTACTGTGCATAGGAAATATAGCTTCCCCCCAAGATATCACAACTTTTAATATGTTCAGTTGTGATAACTTCTTGAAACAGATATTTTTACAAATGTTATTAGCAGTTGTTTGATAAAAAGGAATTTGTAAATTTAGGTTTAGTGGTCTGTTTAATAATATGTTATAAATGGTGGTTGGTGGTTGCTACAAAGGGGGACGTGGTATCACAAATTGCATCATTTTGGACCAACAAGACAATGCCGCGATCACGACATTTTGCTGCAGGAGGCAGGGCCACAACGACGCAAATCAGAGGATGGGAGTCGGGAGTCTCCCAGATATTCCTGGAGAGTGGGCAACTATGTACAAACATACCAACCGTCGGTGCAGTGAGCAAATTAGCACTACTGTGTACACTTCTGCCTTGCACCTTGCCAGGTCTTCTGTGTTTCAAAACTCAGAAACAGGAGGAGCGGGCGATTCTCTGTAAAGGCATGCGGTGCCAGGAGACCACTTATTCCAGGGGTTGTTTTTTTTAATTTTCATGACACAGGATGTAAGTGTCATACTTATAGCTGCACTGTGTACCTCATGCCTCTGTGCCTCATGTCTTAAGAGGGTTCACACTACCATGCTGAATTGGGGGCATAGTTACGCAATGAATAATGCTGCGGTGTTCCACATTGCCTAGGAACAATCCTAGTGCTCCCCTAAAACCACCTGCACATGGTCATGTGCATTAGTAGGGAGGTGAGAGGGACACAGCTCCCAATAGTCCAACAATGATGAGTGCCAGATAAATAATCAGTAATACCTAGATTAGTGGTGGGCAAGAGAAGCCCCCCCTGCCTAGATCAGCCTTCACCTATGCGCCCCAACCGGCAGCTTCCGATCTTATCTGAGCAGTGACAGACGTCTTCTGTGTTACACAGTGCAGGGAGACCACGCAGCATACCTACAGGGTGAGGGAGTACACTGTGCTCTTCCCCCTTCCTCTAAGTGGCCCTTTGATGCCTGGAGGGCAGTCTGCATATTTCACGTTGCCACTAAATGTCCTACATGGAAGAGCTGGAAGGTCCCAAAACTATAGATCTTGGCCAAAATGATGTAAACTGCTCCAGCTGCCTTTCTACCTGGTGGAAAAAAAAAATACATATGTGTGTGTATATGTATGTATATATATATATATATATATATATATATATATATATATATATATATATATATATATATATATATATATATATATATATGTGTGTGTGTGTGTGTGTCTATCATCATCATTTATTTATTTATATAGCGCCACTAATTCTGCAGCGCTGTACAGAGAACTCGCACACATCAGTCCCTGCCCCATTGGAGCTTACAGTCTAATCTCCCTAACATACATACAGACCGAGAGAGACTGAGGGCAATTTAATAGCAGCTAATTAACCTAGTAGTATGTTTTTGGAGTGTGGGAGGAAACTAGAGCACCCGGAGTGTGGTAGATTATACAAAGCTGCATTTTAAGTGGAGCAGTCAGGAGAAAACATCAGGTTCTCAATTCTATGTTGTGCAGATTTGTTGTCAAATACCCCGATCCCTTTTAAAAAAATAAAAAAAATTATCTTAATACTAGTTTTGAGCTAATGTTTTATCCCTTTAAATGACAATTTAGCTCCTCCTCTAATATAGTTACTTGAATAAAATTCTTACATATACAATTGAGTTATAATGCCAGTTATTGCATTACATTTCAAGTGGATACAAGTTTTTAGGAGACCTGAAATCTTGTTGCTATGTTGTTCCTTTCATTTAGACCTTTGCTGGTTTTATTAGTGACATTGAGTAGACTGCGACATTCCCTACCAGATTTATTTTCAGTATACAGGTTATAATTCAATTCCCTCTATTCTTACCCAATTAGCTGATGATGTTATAGATGATTATATGGTGAAACTTCAAATCTTGTGACTACATCACTTTTTCTGATTCAAATATGACATTTATTTTTAAAGCTTCATCAGTGTTGTTTTTTATTAAGCACTTTGTATACGCGCTCTATGTGCCGCTAGGCAACATTTAACTGCTATTAAATACAATTAAAATTAGGTTCATATTTTTAGAATTCTGTTGTCATGGCAGCAATTACATTATTTTCTCTTAACGTAGTGATTTTGTGTACTGTTTCTTAGCGGTTTTATTTTAATGTAGGCCCTTTCTTTCTTTCTTTCTTTCCTTCTTTCTTTCTTTCCTTCTTTCTTTCTTTCCTTCTTTCCTTCTTTCTTTCCTTCTTTCTTTCTTTCTTTTTCTCCTTTTGCTAATATGTATAAATAGCATTGTTTATAAATGTATTTTACATATATGTAATTTGTTGCAGTAAAGTAAGAAAGCTGAGTTTTTTCAATTTAGAGAAAATATATATGTGTGTGTGTATATATATATATATATATATATATATATATATATATATATATAGATAGATAGATAGATATCTATATATATATATATATATATATATATATACATATATACACACACACACATTGCGATGCTAACACCTGGCAGATGACAGACAAAACAACTTCTTGCTTGAATAAACAGTTTTTATTCACATCATCAATAGGACAGAGCACACTTTTGTCAGGATGACACCATGCGACTCAAACTCTGGCCAGACACAGTCCTCTTGTCTAATAACCGGTCAGCTAGCTGGCATCGGTCGCACAGCACAATGGAACAATACAGGTTTAAATACAATAAACCCCTCCCTTTAGTCTAATTACCTCAATAGAACCTGTCCACCACCTGTGTATGTTCAACCTAGGAGTCTTGGTTTGGATGAACTTAACACTGTCTGCAACCTATGCAGGACAGGTGTCAACTTTGTCATGCATATTTGTATTGCAATAACAATTGTTTGAGTTGCCATTTTATCATCATAAAGCAAAAAATATACTACTAATTGTAATGGCAAAACAATATATTTATATCAACCTACCGTAGATAATGTTTTGTGCCTACTAAACGTGTTTTGTTTTCTAATAATATTACCATAATTACAATCAAAACCATGTATTGTTTTCCAGTCACTGACCTGGAGTCTTTGTATAGCATCCATTATTTTGCCAGATTTGTAGTTTGCTGGAACCTGTATGTAAGAATCGCCAATAGAGTAGTTCATAAAGGGCCCTGCGGACCCTGTACTCTCCAGTGTAAGAGAGATTGCACTTTGACATTATCTAGGTGTTGGGAACGGTTCACACGTGGAGCTATCGTCTGATGCATTTGCAGCTTCTTTTGTGTTTTTAAAAAGTCTTCCGAACTATGCTAAAGTACTCAAAATAAAGATCTTGAGAAAGATTAAAGTAGGCACTCATTAATCTGTTTCAGAGCTATTAAGCATTCAGTTTCCAGCGTGACCGTGTAAGGTGCAGACTTCTCGCATCAGTAATTCACAGTTGTAGCATAGTGCTCTGTTTTATGGGTAAAGATGTGCTATGTTCTTAAGTCGACTGCCATTAGTCATAAGTACTCTACAGGCAGCTTTAAAGGATTAGAGACATTGGCAAGTGCCTTGTGAGGCATTAAATTCATTCCATTAATGTTGTAAAGGCAAAAGGAGAAGTACACAGACATTTTTTTTAACTCACTCTATGCAGCGTAGTGTGTCCACAGGTCAGCCTTACATTGTTAACAGGTGTAACAGTTGACAAGTTTCCTGATGAGTTTACATTAAATATAGATATAGCATATGCATCATCTGATACTGTGAATTATCACATTCAGTGATAATTCTACATATGTGTGTCTACATATAGCATACAGATCTGCTTCATTTTTAGTTATGTGTTTGTAATCTATTTCTTCCTTATTCTGCTGGCTCTTCTGCCAGTGGCACGTTATGCAAATGAGACAGGAGACAGACTTGTCAAAGTAAGAATAAAGATGACTTTACTTAGTGTATAGAAAAGGTCACTGCAATTTAACCAGATAATTTGACACAGAGTGGTTGTAGGTTATACTTATTTTTGTGGTTCACCACCAAATGAGAACTATTTATGAGTAAATATTAATTTAGTAAGTTGCAGTGCAGACTCTGAAACTTTCCTACGGGCCTCCAAAGTTTCTTCTCTTTTTTTTCTTTTTTCTTTTTCTTTTAACACAGAAAGGGATGCGGAACATGACCCTTACTTAAAAAAGGAAAAGGCACTTATCCCCGACCCCTGGAACCAAAAACATCCCTTAGGGGGCAAAGGTCTTCAGACCCCCTTCACCGCAAGGCTAACGGGGCCCCTTTAGGCCCGGGGGTCCACCAAAGCTTCACCCAGGGCTTGACAACTAGTCCAATCCCCTGAAGGGAGGACCAACAATGGTTTCAGGGGGTCCGGAACCTCAGGGCCACACAGCTCCCCCTAGATCTTTTGAGGACGGAGCCCAAAAGGGCCTTCCCGCACCCTAAAATCCAGAAACGTGAAAACATAAAAGTGAAGGTGACAAACGTGGAGAAAAAATAAATAGTGCCTAGTGGATAGGGCTGGTTATAAAAATTTTCTCGCTCAGCCATATGGCCAGGACAAAGAATGAGGACGGTGCTAAAACAAAGTGGTCAAAAGTGGCAATATAATCACATGATATCTGTATTAAGGTCTCCTGACCCGTGATTTATGGCACCCCCGGGTCGCTACTCCGGAGACACAATTGTCCCAGGCTTTCAAAGCAGCCTACCCGGCCCCCTGGCCAGAGGGCCAAGTGCAGCTAGGCCACAACTACACTTGATCTTAGCCAAAAGGCTGAGAAGCAAAGCGGTTTTGGGGTCATTACTAAACCTCTAATTGGTTACATAGGCATAGATCAGGATACCCAAGCCCTATAGAAGACATGTCATACTCTGACTTAGAATACTTGGTGCATCTCTACTTGTAACGTTCCAGAGTCTAGTATTGTTTTCCTATAAACGGTATTTACCAAGATTTGGCTTTGGCCGACTGAATGCACCTTTGACTTTTCTGAACTTTTAGTGCATAGGGCACAGGGATATCACTTACAGGATATAAAATGAAAGATAATATTTTTTCTTGTATACCCTTCCTGCTTAAATTGAATATTCAAATTAGAGTTTGATTTTAGGCCGGTATATGGAAATATCTTTTGTCTGAATCCTAAAATATGACTTTGTTGCATTACTATTTACAGGATGAGTACACTTTTGTAAGTTTTTATTTTTGTACTCTAGTTATCTTTAAGATGTGTTTTTAATTTCCTTGTTTGACTAAAACTCTTATTAAATGAGAGTCATGCTGTAATTAGCATCTCAACGTTCAGGCAGTTGGGTTGTTATTCCCTGGATCTATGGCAGAGAGTATCTTACCAGCCAGGTTGTAGACACCCAGTATAGTAATTCCCTCTCTAGTTTTACACGGTTTTACTTTGTTGTGCCATAATTTGCATTATATAAGAAGATTAACTTTACAAGCTAGGCTATTAATCGGAGTGGCTTTATATATTGACCTATGAAAGAGCATAATTAAGTTAACATAATTAAGTTAATTAATTGTCACACACTGATGAATGAAGTAGTAAGAGAAAATTAAAAGCAAATAGAGAATCAACATATGTTGGTTTGCAATCATATTGTGAAGGATTTTCTAAAGATAGAAGGCGTGAGAAGTGTGTGGTGTTCAAAGTGTAAGTAATTAAAATATATTAGCGAATAATTACCAAAGTGGTCACCTTTGTTTGTCATCCTGTGACATTCTTCTATATTTATGTATCAAAATAAATGTCATTATGCTGGTTTTGTTGCATGCAAAATATTATACTTTTTTTATATTATTTCATTCTCGTATAACATTGTTACCAAATTACTTAAGGCATGCATTATTTTTTGGTGTTGTACAGGTTCATTGGGAGATTCCTTTTGCTCCTGGACCAACCACGTTGCAATGCAAGGGGTGCAAATAACATTTTATTAGAGCTTTCTCTACTCCTGCCAATAGTAATCACACTAATGCTCCAATTTCCACTCCGCTGTGCCCTCTTCTAATCAGAATGTAAGCTCAGAGCCGTAACTTAGAATTCTAGCGCCTGGGGCGAGAAAGACAAATGCCGAGCCCCTAACACTCAATTTTAACCGAATTAACCTAAAATATTCCTAAATTGCGCCCCCCTTCTGCTTTGCGCCCTGGGCGGTCGCACAGCCCTAGTTACGGTCCTGTGTAAGCTCTCTCATGATCAGGGTCCTCCATACCCTTTGTTTTCATGTCTGCATTTATTGTGTCTCTATTGTATGTCCCTGTTGTATATATGTCATGTTCTTCCTACCCTGCCTTAGAAATCTACCATAATATATACTTTTTATTTAGTGTGTATGCATACAGGGAAAATGCTGCCTGCATTTGCACATAGCACACAAATCCTGGGCAGCTTTCATTTAAGACTGCAGGTTAGAGTTCAGCTAGGATGCTCACAATCCCTCCCAACTCTAAATCTCTCCACACATTTTAAATTTGCTTTCCTCTTTCCTACAGGACACAGAGGTTTTGTCAGTATTGCATCTTTTTCTCCTATCGCTAAATTGCACCCTGTGTGGGCAAATATTGGACTTGTCATTGTCATGGGCAGCACAGTGGCCTAGTGGTTAGCACTTCTGCCTCACAGCACTGGGGTCATGAGTTTGATTCCCGACCATGGCCTTATCTGTGTGGAGTTTGTATGTTCTCCCTGTGTTTGCGTGGGTTTCCTCCGGGTGCTCCGGTTTCCTCCCACACTACCAAAACATACAGGTAGGTTAATTGGCTGCTATCAAAATTGACCCTAGTCTCTCTCTCTCTCTCTCTCTCTCTCTGTCTCCCTGTCTGTCTGTCTGTGTGTGAGTGTGTGTCTATATTAGGGAACTTAAACTGTAAGCTCCAATGGGGCAGGGACTGATGTGAGTTCTCTGTATAGTGCTGTGAAATTAGTGGCGCTATATAAATAAATGATGATGATGAGTCCTCTATCTCACCTATGCAATGGATATTGCTCGATTAGGATCCCTACAGGATAATGAGTTTCTAATTAAACATCTAGAAGTAAGAATAACCATTGTACTTCTCCTTTAGGACATTTGGTGAGAGCAAGATCCACTCATCTTTGATAAGATATTTTTTTTTATTGAAAGGCCATATGCATTAGGTCCTTGCTCAAATCCTAAATGAAAAGTGTGGTGTACCCACTAACATCTTCCTTCCCCCTTTATTCTTATGAAATATGTTATGTATTCAGCAGGCTGTAGCTTTATTCTCTGTTAGAAGCCTAAAAATAGTTTATTCTGGCAGTACTTGGGGTAAAAATGCTGTACAGGTTTTACCGATGGTTAAAAAAAAAAGCAATTGAATGTTGCTTATGGTTATATTGATGCCGAATGTGTTTCTCAAATTAACTAACATTTTCCCTATGGTACATTCTGCTCTGTCTTTTGTCACAGCTTTTGTCAGTCTCTGTTAACTCTCCCCAAAGTACACATTCCCTTTTCTTATAGTTTTAGAGTAGAAGCATTGGGAAGAATTCCAAAAATGTTACCTAAACTTAAAAGTTAATAAAAGGATAACTACACCCAACAAAAAAGAATGTTTTGTGTGGGGAATCAAGGAGATAAGTATTGAATCGAGGTATTAATAACACCTCAACCAGTCTGCACCTCGTTTCTCACGAGTGTACTATAAAAACATATATTTTTTCTAGCCCTCTGGTTTCCCATATTTGTCAGTCATATTTAAACTTGTATATATTCTATTTGTAAGTAGTTACAATGTCTGCCAGCATGGTTTTATTATCTTCAGACTAGTCCATTGTTTCAGCAGAGGCAAAAGGATTATTGTCCACCAGTCCTGTATGAATGTGCATCACACCATGGGGTCTCTTGTCTGTGTTTAGCTGTGTGTCTGTGTGTGCTAGCATAGGGAAAAGGTCAACAGATAGATGACTACATTATATATTTAAATGTAATGTCTCTGGATTGTAACCTTACTTGTTTAAACAACTTCTGCTGTATAGCCACAGAACAATACCTGTCCCTAATTGTATCAAGAGCAAATCAGCTGCTATCTTTGAAAAGGTAAACACAGAAAAGGACCAATCAAGCAAGTCCTGGATCTCCAAGGAAGGTCTTTTCTGCCTTTAAATACTAAATCCAGAGAACAGCAAATTGGCATTCACTACCCCGTGATAGCTGAAGTCAGGCTGGCGTTGAGATATAGATTTCTGCCCCTGACAGGAAAGGGACAATCGGTCCCTGGAGTACTGCCTTTGCCCTGATCGAACTCTCCAGGTCTTGGGGAGCTGTGTGTCCGCCAAAAGCGGAGTGCCAGTGACTCAGGACCACTGCCTTGCTGGTAGCCTTAAGGGAGAAAGGGGGAGAAGCTTGGATGGATACACAGCAGTCCCTGAGAGTGGCTAGGATACTGGTAAGGTGTATTCATTATACCCTGTATGTTGTCTGTGCCAGACTATAGTGTTATTTGTTGCAGGTTATTATTAAACATGATGTTTGGTGCTACCATTATGTTAAATAAACTTATTTATTTTATTTCGGATATTTGCCTGGGTGATTTTGAACCTTGGATAGGTAGCGGGTAGGCCAGATGTGCAGTGCAGAGGGTTACGTTAAACCCGGTATCATCACAAGATATAATGGGGAGAAAAAATAACTTGCTACTAGCCATCCATGCTTAGTGGGCCAGATCTGCTCAACTTGTTTCAAAGACAGAGCAGGAATCGGAGCGATGAAGGTGTAGATGGGACCGGTAGACCCATGACCTCCGCAGATCAGGTGAACGGAATGTGGGACTTGACATGTGGAGCTATTCTTTAAACAAAGCCCAACACATACTGCTTAGTATAACATCTAAGTGGATGTAGACAAATGCTGTTGGTTGTGTAGTGAAAATCAGAACTTCTTTGTATTGGTACAAACCAATAGGCTGTGTACAATATTTAGTCTTCCTGCTCTTGTGTTTGCTGATCTTTTTACTGCAAGGTCAGATAGAGGACATGTAGCTCTACGCTTCGTTTTCTCAATATCTAGGTCTCAAATTGAATTAACCTCATTTAGCTATCTTCTATGCTCTTACGTTATCTTCTAAGTAGGCCTTTAGCATCTTAATATCCATTTTATCAGAACAAGTTTTAAACCTGTGATAATAAAAATGAACGTGTGTTCTTCCGGATGTTCAAGCTCCGAGGACAGAGTGTTCAAGTAGTATAGTTTGGAAAGTAGATGATTCTTGTCAGTTTAGGAATGCTGTGCTGTTCTTTCTTATGGGAGGATGTTTGCTGAAAACAAGAAGCATCAGTTGCCTATAGTATGCATTTCTCTATTTTTACCTACACACTTCTTATCTTGGAACACTCTCACCACCAGCAATGAGACCCAAGTGGATGGTTCCTTGTTAGTAGGGAGAAATACCTACTATAGACAAATGATGCGTGTTGTCTTCAGCAAACACCCACCCATAAGAAACAGCACAGTCTATCAAGTCTGTGAGAAGTAGTGAAATACAGACGTGGACAAATTTGTTGGTTCCCTTACAGCTCATTGAAACAATACTTCATTCCTTCTGAACGGTGATGACATTATAAGCTATTGTCTCATGTATACCTGCGTGCCTTTGGTATGTCATAGCATAAAGCAAAGAAACAATGAAAAGAGATAAATTATTGCTTATTCATCGAAGATATTCTAAAATGGGCTGAGCAGATTTGTTGGTATCCCTTATAATCTGTTATAAATAATTGGTTTAGTAATATTTCAAACTAATTGCTTTCTTGAATTAACATCACACAGGTCTTCAATCTTTTAATCAGTCATTCAGCCTATTTAGATGGATAAAGGTAGTCACTCTGCTGTTTGGTTTCATCGTGTGCACCACACTGAACATGGATCAGAGAAAGCCAAGGCGAGAATTGTTTGAGGAGATCAGAAATACAATTATAGACTGGCAGGGTAAAGGTGAAGGTTATAAGACCGTCTTCAAGCAGCTTGCAAATATTATTAAAAAGTTAAAGTCCATTGGGCTATAGCCAACCTCCATAGACACGGCCGCAAGAGGAAAATCGGCACAAGATTAATCAGAAGAATAGTGAGAGTGGTAGAAAAAGAGCCAAGAAAAACTTCCAAGGATATAGAAGCTGAACTCCAAGGTCAAGATACTACAGTGTCTGATGGCACCATCCAATGCTTTTTGAGTGACTGTGGACTCCATGGAAGAGGACCCCATTTTTGAAAGAACAACATAAAAAAGCCAGACTAGAATTAGTGCATATTGACAAGTCACAATGCTTCTGGGAGAATGTCCTATGAACGGATGAGTCAAAACTGGAGCTTTTTGGCAAGTCACATCAGCTCTATGTCCACAGGTGAAGAAATTAAGCTTTCAAAGATAAGAACACCATACTTACTGTGACACATGGAGGGGGCTTGGTTATGATTTGGGGCTGCTTTGCCATGTCTGGCATGGAGTGCCTTAAATCTGTGCAGGGCACAATGACATCTTAAGACTATCAAGACATTCTAGATTGAAACCTACTGCCCAGTGTCAGAATGGTCTATCTCAGTGGCAGGTGATGGGTCATCCAACTGGATAATAACCCAAAACAAACAGCTAAAAGCACCCAAGAATGGATAAGAACAAAACATTGGACCATTCTGAAGTGGCCTTCTATAAGCCCTGATCTGAATCCTATCGAACATCTATGGATAGCGCTGAATCGTGCCGTCTGGGAAAGGCACCTCACCTGGAGCAGTTTGCTCTGGAACAAACTACATATTGACAGGCGCAGAAGTCTCATTGAAAGCTACAGAAATCGCTTGATTGTCACTAAACGCTGTGCAGCAAAATATTAGGTTCAGGGACCCATCATTTTTGTCCATGCCATTTTCATTTGTTTTATTATTTAAAATATTCGGTTGAATCAAAAATACAAATTCAAAGTCTAATTTCTATTAAATATGTAATAAACAATGATGAATGCCAATTACTTCTGTCATTTTCAAGTTGTTTTCAAAGAAAAATATGGGTTCTTCTTTTTTCATGGAAGGATGGCAAAAAACTTGTCCATATCTGTCATTTCCTAGTAACTTGATTGACTAGTGGTTTAAACTACAAAATGTTTGCCCCCTCTGTGTCGATGGAAGGAACATCTTAATGTTTATAATGTTATAAGTGATAGACATGCTTGATCCAAAACTCTTATTAAAAGTACTTTTGTGTCTTTATATCCACACTGATGTTTCCGAATTCTGAAACTACTTTTGTTTGACTTTTTTCTTAATTATTTGGGCATGAGAACCAAGCTTTTGCCCTTCTGCTCAACGGGAGGTCTCTGTCCTCCCTGAGCTCGCCTTAGGACACCTGCGTTACGGTTTGACAGGTGTACCGGCCCATTGTACATTGAAGGAAAAGATAGTCATCCTTGGACTGTCATGTTTTTCTTCCTTAAATGTCTATCAACTCAGTAAATCACAGTGTATTTGTGGTCCATTCACTGCAATGTCCCACCAACACAGGTGAATGCAGATTGCAAAATGCTGAATTTCAGTCTACTTTAGTTAATGCTTTGTCAGCTGTCGCACCACCTTCCATCATTAAAAATGGAACATTTTGATTATTTGTTCATCTCCACAATGTTTCGGCTACTAGGGATAAAACACCTACTCTGAAATCCACAGTTCACAGTGTATTTTTGATCAACCCTCCGGTGTATGTTTCCTTTTTTCTCTCAGGGCAGCCTCAGGCCATAATCCTAATGTAAGCAAAACACACAATCCCCAGGGACAGGCACAGGAGAAAACTGCACTAATAGCATGTGAAATATAGATGATAAAATTATTTTCCACATTGGACCAAATGTACAGTGCAGCGTTATGTTGAATAGTTTTTGTTTGTTTACCAGTAACTTATATTTCTTATTTATTTTTATCCTGGACATTATTAAGTATTGATGTGACAGCACTACTGGGGCTCTGTTGAATTTTATTGCTTGTTTTTGTGTCTTTGGTCTATGGTACATATCTCTGTAACTGGATGCAGTAAGCATGTGTTTTCTTATGCTAAGCATAACATTCCGTCTCGGACCATCTGCAACTTTGGGATGGTCTAAGATTTATTCAGTAATCTAAGGGCTGCTGCAAATCACTCAGGATTTGATACCATTGTAGTCAAAGTAAAAAAGTTCTTTTGAGACACTATTGAGACAGAAGCTACATGCAGTTATTTTTTTGTTTTTTGTGCAAGAGGGTTAAATGATATGTAGAAAAAAGTTGTGTACTGTAATTTAGGGATCTATGTATTAAAATACTAAGGTGACAAACATTAGGTATCGTTTTAAATCGCAGTGATGCATAATGAAGCAGCGCTATAATGATGCATAATGAAGCAGCGCTATAATTCACCATGCCGGGGCTACTCTGGGCGAAGTCCCCTATGCAGCACTAACTCTCTATTTCCCGGCAGTTTAGCTCTGCCGGTGAATGGAGGAAGTGCTGTGCACATTGTACATCTACGGGTGAGGGATCCAGTGCTGTGCGCATTGTATATCTACGGGTTAGGGATCCAGTGCTGTGCGCATTGTATATCTACGGGTTAGGGATCCAGTGCTGTGCGCATTGTATATCTACGGGTTAGGGATCCAGTGCCGTGCGCATTCTACATCCACAGGTGAGGGATCCAGTGCCGTTCGCATTCTACATCCACAGGTGAGGGATCCAGTGCTGTGCATATTGTACATCCACAGGTGAGGGATTCAGCGAAGATGGAGAGAAAATGATGGGTTATGCCATCCTCAGATGGTGTTAATCCATGGGGACTGCGTTAAGAAACGTTAAATGGGTTATGGCAGGAGAAATCTTTGATTGCTCCTGCCATAAACCCTTCATAAATTGTGCCATGGCCGTTTTACAGATAAAACTGCTCTTTTCTCCGTTTTAATGACCGATCACACTTTAATGCATAGACCCCTTAGCGAAAATCCATAGGGTCAAGGCTAGATGCTTTTTGTGACTGCATGTCTGCAATGTTATATCCCTCCAGCTTGGCTTTACAATTTGGAATTGAACATGTTTGCCAAATGCAACAGAGTCATTTATGCTCTAATCTGTTGAGCACAATTAGTGCGATCGTTTCATGGTTTGATCAGTCATTATCCAATCAGATTTTTCTCCAGTCGCAATCAACATCTGATCAGCATCGCCAGCGTTTAGGGCCCACACAAGCAGCACGCTGTGGATTTGGTCTGAATCACTGCGTACATGTACAACATTAACCTTATACCTTTATGGGTCAGTAGACATTTGCACAGATATCACCTACCATTCATGTTACTGTAATTGGGGCTATTTCAAATTGTTCTACTTTTTGTCTGGCAACTTTTTAACTCCAAGTGTACTAAACCCCTGTTTCGTGTTTAATCAATAACAATTATGTGGAATATGTTATAATAGACCTAAGATTTGCTTTCTTTTTTTAGTTTCTTTCTTTCATTTTATTTTTGTTGGAATGGCTTTTGACTAACAAACTTATAAAGAAGTTTCTGCCTATTGTGAGCAGACTTCAATACGTCTGAAGCGAAATCATTACCGCGCACGTGTCAAACACGAAAGAAGAAACTTTATTGAACAATCCAATGTCACCTTTAAGTTGGTGGAGATAAGGAGAGGTCACCCAACAGTCATTAATAATGCAGCGGTATAGATTTTCTTTTCCTTGTTTCTGGGTTATCTCAACATTGCAACAGACCGAATGTCACATAGTCGCAGACTCTCATTAGTATCCTCTTCCATATGTTAACAAAATAGATTAGATAATAAGCCAATGGACAAACAGTGGTCAAATGTTTTAAATGTTGAGCATCAAGTGGTAACAGAAGTCTTGTAAAACAAATCCCTGTGAGATTTAAAGTCTTGTTACTGGGGTTCCAAAAAGTTGCTGTTGCTATTTTTAAATACAGTCAAACCCCTATTTTTACAATAAATGAGTGTATGGGAGCCTCCTGGATTACAAGAGTAAGGGGCGGGGACGAGGGCCCACTGACGCATTTTGTGTCATATGAAGGCCCGCCCACCACTGCGTGATTATCAAATAGCATCAGAGTAATTCATGGTCTGGTAATGTAACAGTTTCAAGATTCTGTTACAATATGTTTGGTAACTTTTTCTGGCACCGGACAAATGTGATTACTTTATGAAAGTCCAACTTAGGTAGTTTACATACTGGAGCAAACTGTATACAAAAGAATACAGTGTCACCAAACCAATATTGTCTGTTGTGTCGAATAAATTCTATGACACCAGCTACGCACTGATATTGATTATCACCTACTGTGTTTCACGCCACTTTTTCCAGTCCCTTAAAAGAAATGGAATTAGGTGACTGTAGTTTAGTTTCTTTCGTTGATAGGATTTCTTCCCTGTCCCTCCAAATTTTGACCTGCAGAAATTACTGTGGGTCCTGGAGTTGTTCTTCAAGAAATTGTTCATAAGCACAGGCCTGTATTGGGCACTGTTTAGTTGTTGCAGATTGCTGACTCTCTTTGAAACATTTTATGTCACATCTCCCCGCATTTTGCTGCATTTTGTATGTTATATATCTCTCCTGACATATCAGAAAGGCATATAACGTAATAAGGGGCTTATTTATCAGTGTATGTCGGTAGGGGCTGGTTGTTGTTTGCTTATCGTAGCAATAGAAAGTCACCTCTTGACGGAACTTAACAATAAAATGTTGCCAAGGCGATACAGTCAGACTACTTCGCGCGGCCACTAAATAAATATATATATATATATATATATATATATATATATATATTTATCTAAGTATGGAATTTAATATACAAAGTAAAGACCAAGTTGAAATGCATGGGCAGTGTATACAATGTTTAGGTTATTTAGACATTTATCTCAAGTGCTGGTTCCTATGCGTCCTTTAATATCCAATGTTATTCTCACTTGGGCTACTTTAGCAGTCATTCATTATTTGCAGGAAGTTTCTTCCTGGTTGCGACATCAGAGACCACATGTACTGCACAGCTGTGATTGGCTCACGCGTTTCGTAAGCAACATGACTTTATCAGGGACCTAACAGCTCTCTATTATCACCAGAACTAGATTATATGTCAACTACACAAACATTTCTACATAACATCACATGAGCTGTATGAAAAACGTTTAGAATACAATTGATACGGTAAGACTGTCTTTATTTGAATCAAGGCTGTGTACCACTTTAACGCTAGGCCCTTTTTTTCTTTTTTTTTTTAAGGGTTACTGTTTAGTATCTTAGTCATTTAATGCAGTAAAATCTTGTTTTATGTTCTGTAACCTCCCGTGAACCTTGGCAAACTTTCTCTTAGTTTGTGTCATTTTGTTTTGTACATACAGAATACTTGACCTTGACAGTGAAGCCCACTATGTGAAGTGGCGTTCTGTTAGATTAATGTGCCTACCTGAGACTTTCAAGGTTAGAAACTGCATTTTTTTGTGGGGTTTTTTTTACATTTTTTTTTTTTGGGGCAAATCATGTATAAATTCATGGAAGCAAATCTTGTCACATCAGACAAAAATGTAGCCTAAGATTTATTGTATCAGGAATACCTTTAGACGCTTTTTTGTTATTAGCTCAAAAGAGAAAAGCCATAGACTCTAAAGTAAGAGAGCCGTATATAATACATTCATTTTGAGCTATATTAAAAATGAATATTTCAGTGGAGATCTTCCTGCCAGTAATCTGTGTGCAGCAGATACTAGACTGGTATATGTGTTTTGTGGGCTGATCCTGCCAGTCAGCCAATCAATTTACTAGGTATTAATGAGCAACAGTGGCCCATCTTGGCCCACCCTAACCCTCTATCCTAAAAATAAACACATTAATTGGCAGACGCACCACAGGTACATGCCTACCATGGTTAATGGGAACTTACCTCCCAATTTCCTGCAGATAGGGACAAATGTGCCAAGCGCTGGACAGTTCCATTAAATCAGGAATGTGTCCCGAAATCTGGGCACTTGGAAGAAGGTATGGTTAGGCTCATAAAATGACGCCACCTTTTGGCAGCTTCCAACAGGAGTCCGTATGTTGTTCAGAAGAGCAGACCCCAGGCATACAGATGGATTAGCATAGCCCCTCCACCCCAAAAAATTTTCTATGGTGCCTGTCGAATGAGTGTTATGCACCCGAATACCATAAAACAATGTCTAGCACTTGCATTCACTGATTTAGATAGAATTAAGCTAAGATACATTCATTTTTTTAGGGTCATATATGTTTTGTTTAGAGTGACTTGACTATAAATGCAGTTATATGGAGAAATACCTAAAGGTCTATACATCTTATTTCACATTTTGCGAAATACAAATGGGACTCCAAAAATTGTTTCATAAGATATTTGGTCTGTTGTTGAGATCCAGTTGTATGTACCAAAGAGACCAATGGGGCAAAAATAAACAATTTACATATTTAATTTTACCCTCTTGTTATGCTAAGGAAAAATCTGAGCTGTTATTAGTTAAAAGCGGTCCATGTGTGTTTAAATGAAAAACTAAAGCCTAAATGTACAAGCATTGTTTCACTGCTTATAGTTGAAGCTTTTGTGCATCTACAAAGTTCTCCCAGTGGCTCATCCATTACTCTTCAGACCTATCCCTCCTTCAGAATGCCAAGTCCTTCATTTATAAAAATGTTAACGATGCTGTTATAAAAACTAAAGGCATTTCTTTTCCTGTCGGAGGAACGCGCTGTGCTTGGCAAACGGGTTAAGTCACTCTTAGCTTGAGTTAATCAAAGCTAAAAGTGTACATTTTTTTTTGTTTCATCCCAGTAGTAACCGTAATGTACGGAACAAGTATTTATCTTTCTACAGTGAATCATTTTTTATCAAAGTTCTTGCTTCTTTTTTTTTTTCACTTTGCGGGAAATAAATATTTTGTTTTCCTCATTTTTCTGACCTAGAAGATATAGATTAAACAGGCTCGAAGTGTCAAATATAATGCATTGCCTGGATAGAGAGGCCGTATAGTTGTATTGGGCAGAGAGGAAATCTGAATCATGTAGGTGGCAAGCTTATAATCGAGATAGCATCAGCAGTTTCCTTAGTTGTATTTTATAAAAATGTGTGTGTGCCAGGATGTAACTTTGTCCGTGTGCCATATTCTTCACTGTATTTCCATTTATACCAGAGTACGCTGCTTGATGGAAACTTGTGTTTAAAGGGGACCTATCACTTGCACTTACAGTGGAGGCAGCCATTTTTATTTGCTGGACCATGAATCATGTGACTTGACTGAATCATGTGACTTGACTAAATCATGTGACTTGACGTGAAGGACAAGGCACAAAATCAACATACTGGTAAAATAGTTGTAGTTTTGGGTGGTCTTGAAGGAAGTATTATGAAATAACAAAGCATTACTTGAATGTGTCATTCGCCAGGCGTGCCAAATTCTCTCATGTTTCTAATGCCGCACGCTTCTGTCATCTTACCGGTCGCCTTATAAGCGATCCGAGTGGGTGTGGATGCCCCACTCGCACGTACTTGCCATGCACATTAATTCTATGTGTATGGGGAAAGGATTCAACGCCAACTGAGCGTCTTTGAAAGAGACCATACTGTAAGCCCGAGAGAGTAGTACAGATGAGATGTGGGCAGCACAGTGGCTCAGTGATTAGCACTTCTGCCTCACAGCACTGGGGTCATGAGTTCAATTCCCAACCATGACCATATCTGTGTGGAGTTTGTATGTTCTCCCCAAGTTTGCGTGGGTTTCCTCCGGGTGCTCCGGTTTCCTCCCACACTCCAAAAAAACATACTGGTAGGTTAATTGGCTGCTAACAAATAGACACTAGTTCGTGTATGTATGTTAGGGAATTTAGACTGTAAGCCCCAATGGAGCAGGGACTGATGCGAGTGAGTTCTCTGTACAGCACTGCGGAATTAGTGTCGCTATATAAATAAATGGTAATAATATTGAGATCGTAGGATCTATGAGAGACTTTAGCATGTCCAGGGAACGGCACATCCAAGGTAAATATACCTAAATTTTGTTTATTAACTGTTTCAGTTCCACTTGAAAGTATAATTTTAGTTTCGGGTGGAGTTCTCCCATGTCTGATCACTTTATAGGTCAAACTAATGCAGAAAAATTCACAAAGCTTCACAAACTTTATACCCATTACTTTACATTGCTGTCCGCAGCGTACTTTCTCTGACACCGTTATCAGATGTACAGAGCACATTTTGTATAATTGTGATATTTTTATTTTGGCATGAAGTCAACTTTACCTATATAATGATATGTTGCTGTGTTCCGCGAATAGAACTCACACGTAACTGTACACAAGCAGTAATTACATGGGGTGGTGGACAGAGGAGGGCAAATTGCAGGTCAGTAGGAAGGATAATTATTCCAGCATACTACAAAAATAAAAATATCCATTGTTGTCTCAGGATTCAGGAACCGTTTTTTATTTTCTTTTTTTCCTTTCTTTATTATTTAAATATTTTCTATAACTTTTGAAATGTACTGACTGGCTTCAATTATTATTTGATGTGAAATATATTTTTATGCACAAATAGGTAAATATAAGAATATTCAGTGCATTAGACAGGCGTACGTATGCTCATTAAGTGAGCTCTTAATCATCATCAAAGGCTCTTAATCATGCTGTTCCGGTGCGCATTTGCAAGCCAGGAAGTCGGCATGCGCTGATTGGTAGCAGATGGGCCTGGCGACCGGTAAGACGACTCGATCCACTGCTCGCCAGTGTCGCTGAGGATCTGAGAATCAGTCAGATCCCCGGGGGCAATTTTTTGTTAAATCGTGGAGAGTGAAGATTTTCTATCGCTGCGATAATCAAATCTTCATTAAAGTTATGACCATTTACAGTATATAACATACTTCTCAATGCGGGAGACTCCTGAAATCCGGGTTGGTCTCCCAGACTCCCCGGAGAGAAGGCAATTCTCCCGATTCCCGTTCGGCTCTACAAATTAAACAGGCAGGGCTTAGTGGTGCAGTGTACGTCTCATTGTGGCCTCGCCCCCTATTTTTATTGGCCAAAAAAAGTGATGACTGCTTTGAGGGCCAGGCAAATTACACGATTCTTCGAGCCCCACCCCCACACAACCACCTGCCTCCCGGAACACAAGTTGCCAATATTGGCAACTATGGCATATCATCATTATCATCATCATTTATTTATATAGCGCCACTGATTACGCAGCGCTGTACAGAGAACTCATTCACATCAGTTCCTGCCCCATTGGAGCTTACAGTCTAAATTCCCTAACATACACAGACAGAGAGAGACTAGGGTCAATTTTGATAGCAGCCAATTAACCTACTAGTATGTTTTTGGAGTGTGGGAGGAAACCGGAGCACCCGGAGGAAACCCACGCAAACACAGGGAGAACATACAAACTCCACACAGATAAGGCTATGGTCGGGAATTGAACTCATGACCCAAGCGCTATGAGGCAGAAGTGCTAACCACTTAGCCACCGTGCACATATGTGAGAGCAAGAGGAACATATTTACACAAGTTTATTCCACTATTAACTTTATTATACAGCTACTTTAACACAGTGCAGATAACGCTTTATAGGTGTACTAAGGTCTGTTACATATGTGTGTACAAGATGACCCCTCTGGTTCATACACAATACAGAGACGTGAAATAGACTGATACTTACCATAGATATTTTTTTATTTTTTTTTAAATCACTGTGTTTGTTCAGTGCTAGGTGGGTGTTAGTCTAATGATAGAGGGAAGCTGACACTAACTTCAAGTGACAAGTAACAATTTCCATGTGCTGAGCAGGTCTTGTACTATAAATAATAGGCTGTCTGCAGTAAGTGTCTTTCAGCTGTCACTTTGTGTTTGCGGAATTTTATTGAGTTCATTGTGAAATTGTTCTCCCCTGTTACTTGAGAGGTTGTCATGTGAAATGATAGACGGGAGATTAAGCTGATAAAATACATTGTGTCCTTGTCAATACCTTACATTATACAGGTATTTACCTGGTTATTAAAGGAGCGTTTCATTTAATGTTTTTTTCTTTCTTAACCTCTATTATTAAATTAGATTATTTTAATAGGAGATATTAGCTATACTGTGTTCTAGCGCTGAACGCTGCCACTAAATGCTTTGCTCCTTAGTACAACCTTTGATGAAGTCCCAAGTTCCGCTTACCTGTGATACCCTGTCGGTTAGAGCTGATTAGAACGAACTGGAACCTTGTAGTACAGCGCGATTTAGATAATGGGCTCTAAGGGGCATATTCAATTGTTGCATTTCCCCACGGCGTTAAAAGTATTACAGTTATTACGGTAATACTAAGCCTGATTTCAGCTCGCAGCTCCCTGAGCCGCGAGCTGAAATCCAGCGTGAAAGGTACAGTAATAACGGTATTTACGCGTACTATTACCGTAATGACGGTAATAGAGCGCGCGCCACGTTACTTTTGCCAGTAACGCCAACAATTGAATAAAAGTTAGGTCAGAGCCATAACAGCTTTCCGGAGTAGCGCAATACTTACATTGGCAGCAATCATAGTTGTACGGCGGCTTTTTCAGACCGAAAAAATCATTTTTTAAAGGGGCGGGACAAATAGGAAAACTAAACATTTTAATTTACAAACTTCTTAACCTGAAGCATTGTCCCTTTTTATTTAATTATTATTTAGGCTTATTTCTTTGCAAATTGTGCGATTCATCAGCTTTAATTCCACAATGCAGACATGGGCAACTTTTACGCAAATTTTAGGAGCCCCCAATATTGCAAATAAAAGCTTGTGAGCCACATAAGAATTCTTAGTAGTGAGAGCCATGTACATTGGCAGTGATTACACACATCCTGAGCCCCCACAAAATAATTGCACACCAGCCTGTGTTTTTATTATACCTACCTGTGTCCCTCACACAGGGCCTGATTAAGAGTTCAGGCCGCCCTAGGCTAATACGCTGGTAGCGCTCCTTGCCTTCACAGCAGGCTAAAATGCGTTGCGTAAAAATGAATTCATCTTTCATTTAAATTCCGTCTTCCTTCACCCACTCCCACATCAATGTTTATGTTCCTGTGTTTTTGAAAGTCAGCTCCACTTGGCTTTTTAAAAGGGTCACAACAATCTTTGTCACGTTTTCATTAAAATCATTACTGTCTAGACATGAACGAGCGCTACTGAGGGTTAAGACATACTTGCCTAACTTTGGCAAGTTGTATCCGGGAGAGGGCGTTTCGCGAGGGGGCGGGGCACGGTGAATTGCGTCATTTTGGCCCAGCCCCTTGCATCAAATGTGACATTTTGTCGCAGGGGCGGGGCCAAAATGCCGCGATTCACGTCATTTTAGCCTCGCAGTTGCAGGTTGCGGGAGATTTGCCAGCTCTCCCGGGAGTCCGTGAGACCAACCCGAATTTTGGGAGTCTCCCGGACATTCCGGGGAGAGTTGGCACGTATGGGTTAAGATGTAAAGAAGGGAGGGGGCTGTCATGCTTGCGCCTGTCGCCATCCTTGTTTCTCCCACTCACTCACCCAAGGAGGACTCATTGGACCTGATTCATTAAGGAAATGAAAGTAAAAAAATGAGTAACTTAGAACCTTGGCAAAACCATGTAACAATGCAAGGGGTGCAAATTAGTTTAATATTTTGCACATAAGGAAAATACTGGCTGTTTTTCCATGTAGCACACAATTACTTGATAGCTTTATTTTTACACTGACATTTAAAGTTGATCTAGGACATGTCCTACACCAACTATAAATCTGTCCCCACATTTTAAATTTGCCTCCCCCTCCAATGCAACATGGTTTTGCCAAAGTTACTCATTTTTTTGCCTTAATGAATCAGGCCCATTGCCTTCAATTTACCTGGGGAATACGTCAAGATCAAAACCTTATTCAATTTTTGTTTCATGTTTTCTTTTGACTTTGGAGATCAACTATTCTTTTCAGTTTTTACCTCTCCTTGTCACAATTTTGCACCCCAAAAAATGTTGCCCCCCCCCCTTTCCCAAAAAAAAAAAGCCTCGCTCCCTAAGGCTACAGTCTAACAACCTACTGGATTATCAGGCCCTGCCCTTGAGGAAGCGTTACACAGTGGCTCATAAAAAAATCACATTAAAACAACCTACGCTCACCTACAAATTATTAAATCAACATGCATACACTATCACAAAATTAAACCAATCTTTGTGCAACATAAACAAACCTGCAAACACACAAAGCCATGGGAGCCCCACTGTCAGAACCCTCTCGGTTTCAGACTCACTCCTGCTGGCACCTATAAAAACTCATCCTCCTGGGCTCGTTATCATGGAGAAGTTTTAATGATTACAGCGGTTAGTGTGTTGTTTTCATAATGCTGACATGGTTAATGGGCAATATATGACAGTGGTTGTCCAATCAGCATTATCGACACACTGTACTAAGCGCCACATTCATTTTAAGTTCTCCAGGGTGGTGCTGTCCAGGAAGTATGGACTTTTAATTGGTTAATCGCTATAATAGTTTTGAATGCAGTTGTTCTTTAAGTTTGCTCATAGTCTGTATAGACAGATAGCATAAAGCTACGTCAAGCATATGCATGCCCCTTGTACCAGGCACAGTTAAGATAATTTGAGGTTAGAGTGCCTCTACTCAGATCTCCGTCTACCTGCATTATGCTGAAATAATTTACCTTGTAATACACCTGTGATGGTATACCTTTCAGAAAGCGTATTGTCTCCAGTATATATTGCTGGTGCTTGAGGCTGCTTGATTTGCAGTCGTTAAGTATTGGTGAGGCTAACTCTGTAGGTTTTCTGTAGGACCGGTCTCCGGGGGCAGCGGAGGTGTAAATCTAGCTCAGTAAATGACGAATAGTAACATGAGATAGCCACGTACTGTATACTGATATTGAGCAAATGGTTGTGAATATCATCTCCGAGGAAGCATAAAAACTACAAATGAGATTTAACTAAACAGAGAGCTGAAGCAATAAATAGGATACGCAATTTAGTTTTCTGACAAGCATTTGATTGTCAATGCTGCAAATTTAAAAACTACTTAAATAGTTTAGAAAAAGATTGAGCTTGTGATATTTCAAAAGTGCGTTGGTGACATTATTTGGAAGATGATCTAATAACTTCCATGGGGATCGTATAGCATCGGAAGCAGCCAGTGTTCCGCACCAGCTGTATTAAAAAAAATAATAGTGCTGTCAACTAAAATACAATTAGTATACACAGAAATAGATAATCTCTAAAGCTGGCCACAGAGGACGTACGCGTCACTCAGTCTGTTGTGTGACACATATGTGCAAGTAAGTGATGCCTAAAGTTTTGTATTTTTTACAGACCTACATTATTCATGTATTCCTTTTTATTTCAGATTACTATATTTCACATGAAAGGAAATCTTTTTTATAAGATTACCGTGATTTTTTTCCTTCGTACACTTAGTAAGTGGTCCCTTTAAATTACATGTATTCTAAGCATTCCTAAATTAATTATAGGAACAGTTGAACCTCATATCTACTTGTGTTGCCTTCACTGATGTGTATTCCCCTATGGAACACTTTAAAAATGGGAGTAATTTACCCGTACCTCCCAATATATTATGCAAGTCTGTGCGCAACAAAGCACATATGGCAAGGGGGCGGGGTCACATCAAGCTGGAGGCGTGACTGTGGTATGGTGGGGTGTGCCGCCTTTCTATGAGGGATTTCTAGCACTGATGCTCTGGGCTACTGCTAACCTCCCACCTAAATTTACTAAACTGCAGGTTTCAAAAAGTGGAGTTGTTGCCTATAGCAACCAATCAGATTCTAGCTGTCCGTTTGTAGAATGTACTAAATAAATGACAGCTAGAATCTGATTGGTTGCTATAGGCAACATCTCCACTTTTTCAAACCCGTTTAGTAAATATACCCCTTTATTTATTACTTTTCTTCAGCTGGGACAGGACTTCCAAAAAACTCCTTTCAAGCAAAGTACTCCCCCCTACTGATGTATTTTGTTCCATTTTCTGCTGTCGTACATGTACTGTGCAAGAGCGGCCGTAGTTTCAAGAAGTCTCCGGTGGCCATAGAACAAGGAAGGATATTATAATAAATTGTTAAAAATGATTGTCCGTTGAAAAATGCTTTATTCCAGGAAATGGAGAACAAGTACCTCCACTATGCATGTTAAATAAGCTTCCCCATATGTTTGCATAGATCGCTGGTGGGGGTTTCGGCTGGCAAGAGCAGGTTCATTGTCTACGGTACCCAGATGATGTATATTTTTTTCCCATTGATAAATATACCCCATAGCAACCATGATCAATAGGGATATAAACGTTTCCAATTCATTGTGATAGTTTCCTATTCTGTTATGTTGAAATTAGGCATTTTTGCAAGAGAGGTTGTTTTATAATTTTGTTGGTGGGTAAGACTTGAGCAACAGTAAGTTACTCTTATCTCTCCGTTGTATACGTTTATACAGCAAGGATCTAAAAATAATAATTATAATTTGATGGGGATTTTTCTAAAATAAGATTGGTAGTATCTAATCAACAAAAGCCAAATTGCTTCTGTTCGGCTGCACAGCAGAGTCCCGGCCTTTGTGTTTCATCTCAGCTGCACTGAACATGAATAAGCAGAGAGACCCGGCACACCGGCATTACAGAGCTGAAAAGCCCACAGTAAACTTCACTTTTGTCTTTTTGTTAATCCTTTTCATGTTGTTTTGGTACATGCTGTAAAAGTGAAGATCAAATTATGCCGCTAGGAAATCCGTTTCATTTTGTGAATATTTACTTTGTGTATTTCATGTCGGTGTGTGCAACTTTATTTTCTCTGTTCCATCAAATCATTCTGTTAGAACTAATCGTTCATTATTTCATACTTACATAGTTGATGAGGTTGAAGAAAGACACCAGTCCATCAAGTTCAACCTATTTTGGATCTCCTGCGATCCTGCACTTATATTTGAAATTGATCCAGAGTAAGCAACCGCCAATCTGTTTCAATTGTGAAAATCCCCCCAGACTCAATATTGCAGTCCTATTTTTACCCTATATCCACTACTATCCTTCATTTTAAATTAACGGTCGTATCCCTGGATACACCTTTCCGCTAAAAATTTGTCTAACCCATTCTTAAACATATCTATTGAATCTGTCATCACAATCTTTCCTGGCAGTGAATTTCATATCTTGACTGCCCTTACTGTAAAAAACCCCTTCATTTGCTGGTTGTGAAATTTCCTCTCCTCTAACCTTAGGGGGTGACCGCGTGTCCTGTGTATAGTCCTCGGGGAAAAAAGTTCTCTGTATTGACCCTTAATATATTTGTACATAGTAATCATATCTCTCCTTAGACGCCTCTTTTCTAAAGTAAACATGCCTAAACTGGCTAACCTTTCCTCATAACTTAATGACTCCATACCCTTTATCGATTTTGTTGCCTTTCTCTGAACCCTTTCTAGTTCCAAATTATCTGTTTTATAGAGTGGTGCCCAGAACTGTACTGCATATTCAAGATGAGGTCTTAACAACAATCTATACAGTGGAAAAAATTACACTGTCTTCCCTTGCATCCATGCCCCTTTTTATGCATGCCAATTCCTTAATTTGCCCTTGTAGCTGCTGCTTGACATTGAGCACTATTTCTACTTGTGTCTGGGATTCAGTCAGTGTCCATAGAAGACTGGAACACAAGACATTGTCCATTTATTTACATTAAGGGGAGTATTCAATTGCGTGCGGACATCGCGACTACGCCGTGACTGCCCATTACATCAGGTAATACGGTACTGCAACAACGCAGATCTCCCTTCGCAACCCTATGGGGGGGCGAACAGAAATCTGCAATGTTGCAGTAACGCTAAGTGCCTTCGGATCTGTTCTGGAGGCACCTCACTCATAATTGAATACCTCCCTAATAATTCATTAATGGTCCCTTGTTTGCTTATTTTAAGCCACCCACTACTAATTATATTGATTAACTACATAAATACTAAGTAAATGAAAAAATAACTAAACAGATCTTGTTGTCCGTGTAATATTTACTTTTACTGTATGATCGATATAGAGTCCAATCTGATCATCCTTAATGGAAAATCTGGTCTCCCGATGACCACATTTGGCACATGCGTGACGTCATCGACCAATCAGAAAATCTGAAATACTAGAGGCGCCTTGGGCTCTGGAGGTTAAGCCTGACTACAATAGAACTACTACAAATACAAAAGTGGAAGCTGCAATAGAACTACGTCTGTGCAGTATGGCCATACACACCCAATGACCATGGATGGACGTATTTGGGGGTAAAATGTAGTTATGGGTGGAGTTCAGCGGGATAAACAAAAATATAAGTTTTACTTTCATTTGGTCCGGCTTTAACCAGTGCACCCCTAAAGGTTCCAATATCCCAGCACAGCCATCCTCTCTCCTGCATAGTAATGAAATTGTCACCTGCCGGCCAACTTCTAGTAATGTCACCTCTCCCCGAACCAGGGGCATCAACAACGCTGTTCCTGTTTGAATCGGGCACGTGATGGCATGTCCCACCATAGTGGGGTACCATCATAGTGAAGGTACATAAAATGTTTGTATTTTCTGTCATCTTTGTGAAGTCCACCCAAAACTACAACTCCCAGAGTGCGCCATCGTTGATGGACTTGGGCTGTCAGTGAATGAATTGATTCTTGTCCTTCCAGTCACTTGGACACAACACTTAATGTGAGTGTTAAGTTCAAAATGAGACTAGGGGGTATATTTACTAAACGGCGGGTTTGAAAAAGTGGAGATGTTGCCTATAGCAACCAATCATATTCTAGCTATCATATATTTAGTGCATTCTACAAAATGAAAGCTAGGATCTGGTTGGTTGCTATAGGTAACATCTCCACTTCAAACCCGCAGCTTAGTAAATCTAGCCCTAAGTGATGTCTCTGGGATTCCGGATAATATTGGATTGAATAGTGTCAGTGTGAACGAGAGATATATAAGACTGTCCCCTTATTGTAAAGGTTCTTCAAAATTAAAAATAATCAGTATATCTTTTTTTGAAGTAATAAAAAGATATTTAAAAAAGAAAGAAAAGGTTGATAAAAGTAACCAATCAAATAAAATATGTTGTTCCTTAGCGCCGTTCCCAGTGTAATGAAATCAACTTTGATACTTTGTGACACTTATAAATTTTGCATGGGTGTCACCCTACTATTTCACAAGTGGTACCAGCACCCTTTATTTGTCCTCCCACATCTCACCCTATCCCAGATTGCTGGAACCCTGGTACCCAATAGCATTGTTGGACCATGTGTAAAGTATAACTAAATTTTCGGATAAACATTTTGGGAAGCACTAATTGCGTAAAAGTAACTAGAGGAAAAATTTTGAAAAAGGTTTGTCGCTCCAATTTTTTCAATGCTCATAAAATAAAAGGATATTTATTCCACTCCTCTACCAATAGACACTCTGGGGGTGGGGGGGGGTATATTATTCACATGTGCATAATAAGAAATACAAATGTTATTCCCTGTGAAATAGACAAAGTGTGAGAATAGGACTGATCATGAAGAGGGGAAGCAATTGTGTAAATGTTATGGCTAACAGTATTATCGTGGGCTTGTAGAACCGGTAGAAGAGGTCTTCACCTATAGCAGCCGCCTTTTCCGTAGAGCTGGTTATGCTCACAGGTACTCAGATTCCCCCAGGACTTACACACAAAGTAGTACAAGCTTATGAACGTACTGCTGCCTGAGATAGCGGGAGATGGTACAAGCGGAGTAAAGGACTAGCCAAAGGTCTAGGGTCTGTAGGCAGGATACGTGGTCAGGTTCAGGCAGATAATCAGGGCTGGAAGCGATCAAAGGAGGTCTAGGTAGCAAAGCAAAGGTCAGGGCAATGAGCAAACAATCAAGGTCCAAGTTCCAGACAGAAGGTCAAACACGGTAGTCAATCCAAAAGTTTAGCAAACAGCACAGGAGCAGGTAAGTAGACAGGATACTGAGCGCTATAACTGGCAGGGAGGCTAAGCCCTCCCTGCCTTATATACAGAGACTGGCCAATGGCAGCAGAGGAGGCCCAGCAGGAGTAATCAGTCTCAGGGGCTGCTTAATAAATATAATTAAATTAACAAGTTGAGCCCGGCTGCCAATAATGTCGGGACGCGGCACTAGCTGCTACAGCGTCCGGACCGTTGCCTAGGCAACGGCCGGGGAGAAAACAGGAAGTGACATCCTGGTCGTCATAGAGACGGCCTGGACGCGGGTAAGCAGAGAGTCGCGGTGGCTGGGCACCGCCGTGGCTTCTAACAGTAAAAAGATATGGTTTAGAAAACTGTGATACTGCCGGATAGCATCATTTTATTGTCCCTATTTGGCCCTGATATATACATATATTTGTAAAAATGTCTGTGTGACCTGTGTTTCATTCTTATATACTGTATTTAAATGCAGTGGCTTGATAGGTTGATTGTCATTAACACTGGTTCAGCTTCAAAATGGTAACAGGTTCCCTTTAACAGTTATTTCACCTGTCGCCTGGATGTGCTCGTTTTGCCTTTTAGGTAAATGGGCAATTTTAACTTTAAATTGAAATAAAAAAACAGGTTCCATGTACTTTGTTTAAAGAAAGAATAATGAGTTGTTACGCTCAGCATGTAAGTTGCCGTTATAAATATTGATAATAAAACTCTTTTGATTTCCGAAAAAAATTGTTGTTTTTTTCTGTGTTGGTTGAGCCTTCTATTAATTTTCCAGTTTAATTTGCCTGTATCTTACTTTGCAGAAGATTTTGTTTATAGCTGGTAAGGCTAATTTTTCGGTGAGTGAGTTTAGTACATTAGCTCACTTGCGTACCTGTATGAAGATTGAATTTAGAAATATGAATCCTATTTCCCCAGCTGTTTTAGAAATGATCTGATTAGAACACTTGGAGTTGTATCAGCAAAACTGAAATTAAGGCTTAAGATGCTTTAGTGAACTGTACTTATAAATTACATTAGTTTAATGCAATGGAATAAGCTTGATGTTAATTATTTTTTTTTTAAAGCAAAGGTTTGAATATTCAAGTGATAGCATTGGTGGACATACAGTATATCAAAATAGAGGAGTGAGAACTTGTAGACGAGTATAAGATTATTACTGCGGCAGTGAGGTTAAGGCCAGTGTTGGCTAACCTGTGGCACTCCATGTGTTGTGAAACTACAAGTCCCAGCATACCCTTGCAGCAATAAGCTGCTATATATTGGCAAAGCATGCTGGGGATTTTAGTTTAACAACACCTGGGGCTAGATTTACTAAGCTGCGGGTTTGAAAAAGTGGGGATGTTGCCTATAGCAACCAATCAGATTCTACCTTTCATTTATTTAGCACTTTCTACAAAATGACAGCTAGAATCTGATTGGTTGCTATAGACAACATCCCCACTTTTTCAAACCCGCAGCTTAGTAAATCTAGCCCCTGGAGTGCCACAGGTTAGCCAACACTGGTATAGACCAAGCTGTAAAGAGAATGACGGTCTCCAAAATGTTCTTTATTTAGCTAAAGTCCTAAATAGTTCTAACCCAGTGTTCCAGCCACTAACCAGATACATAATTCTACTAGTTGGGTGAGGAGAATCTGGTGAATGCTTCCCTAGGTCGTTGTGATATTCAGCGATTCATTGTGTGACCAGTTAGGATTCTCCTGTAAATGGATCAACACCACAAGATCCACAACTAGTAGACCTAAGGTGGACCCGAACTTGTGTATCCAAATTAACAAACATTTACTTGTGAAGCAAACATATTTATGTTAGGTAATTCAAGGCAAGTTAGAGGCAGTAGAGTAGTTCAAACAACTGTGAATTTATTTTGAATATGTTGAAAACATCTTGAGTAACGGATGAACAAATACAGAGGAAACACAGCTAGCAACTGATTTATGAGCACAGAAAAAAGTCTGTAGTAATGGTAGTCTGAGACAGCAGTAGTAATTAAAGATCTTCACAGACACTGGCAGTCTGTAATACTTCAAACAGTATAAGAACAGTTCTGATAGTGGATAATTGTACTAACAGATGCAATCTCAGTATTGGAGGCTATCTAATATTTCAAAATACCTAAAGGCAGCAAAAGTCCAAGCACAATTTAGACAAGCCCTGATCCCCTCAGTGCAGTATCAACAGGCAGAGTGATGTAGAAAAAGTTTCTTCCTAGCCAGCAGACAGTTGTTTAATTTAAGCAGTTATATGTTCAAGCTACAGTACTCACAGAAAGTTCAATGTCGGCTGGGTGTCAAAAAGCTGAGTTATAAAAGTAATGCTGTTTGCCAAGGTAGAGTGTCAGAATTTAAGCAGAAATTGGTAACTGAAGAATCTCAGGGTGTTCAGGAGTCCAAATTAACTTCTGTCACTGCAAAGATTCAGGTCAGGAGAGAAGCACAACCTAAATTAATGAGACAGGTGTAAAATGACTCATGCTCACCGCAGCTGAAGAGGTATTGACAACATACAAAGTCAGTAATTCATGCTCACCAGAGTTAGTGGCAGTCCCAATATCCAAAAAATTCAGTCACATTATACAATTATCACTAATTGAGTGACACTGGAAAAACTTAAAACAGTGAGATCTAATTTAATAGCTCTTATATTATCATCCCAGTTTGAACATTGTAATGGCCCAGGACTTGGAACCAGCTGTATCTTTGTGTGTGTGGACACATTGAACAATCTATTTTGTGCACATGCTTACTACATCAATTTTATTATATTATTTCATGTGCGTAAAAAAAAGTAATTCTACAAGAATAAATACCATTCTCGTTTTTACAGCGCTGAACGTATCATTGAAACACAGTGGAGTATTTTGTGTTGTTCAATCTGGGGCATCACCCTTCCATCGGAGGTTGCTGGATCCTGCCACCTGTCTAGCCCAAAAGTGCTCCATCTCTGCACATACTTGTTCTGTATCATTATTTGTCGGGAAGATTGGTAGAAACTTCTGCATTCTGTATAAAGTAGTCAGTGTTCTATTTCCCAATCTTCATAATAGTTTGTTATTCTTATTGTTCACATGGAAATTTAGAAAGTCTTGTTGTCTAGCAGGGAAGAGGCTTCTCTAATAATCACCTGTATAAACCTCACTCTTAATTACAGTGTTTGCGAAGAAGAGAATCTATTTCTCTGGAGACGCACTTTGTCTAATGACTAGCCATTGGATCAGCAGGTCAAACTAATTCCTTCTGACTGGTAACAGTCAGTAATCTGACAGTAGCTACTGTCCCTTGATGTTGTAAAAGCCTCGTGTATTTCAGCCAGTGCTAATCAGATTCTGTGCGAATACCCAAGGCGATTCCTCATGTTGTTCGGCTTATCGCTTCATAAAGTATTTGGCCTCTTGATGGATGAAACATACAATTGCTAATTGCAAGTAATGTTGGAATGGCTCGTGTAATATGTCATTTGTTTTTAGATAGAAGCAACCTATGACTTGCCAGGCGTTGGGGCACTACAAGTCCCAGATTGTAGTGCCATAATGGCTGCTGATCCCCAGGCTGCTTAAGACTTTTTTTTTAAAGAAACCAAATATTGTGTATCTTCAGACTAAAATTAAAAAGCAGAACTTGATCGAAAGTAAGGTTTATTTCACTTTATTAAACATTCAGCATGCATTTATTAATAGTAGGTACTGGAGTTTTTGTCAGTGTGACATGAAAAATCAGCCATTGGCTCCAATGAGACAGTGCCCCTAGTGTGATCTTTTGAAATTGCTGAATATTTCCTTAGTCTTGCCAATTAACATATTAAAGACTTCTCACGTGCTGCTACCCACTTACGGAGTTCCCTACCACTCCTGATTAGCCTATCCCACAGCCTTCAAATCGTTAAATACTCCTTGAATAACCCATCTTTTTATTAAAGCTTACTCTAATGCAAGCTCACGACTATTACAATCTCCACTCTGAGCCACACTCGCTCCTCTTGTTTCAGCTGTTTTCTCTTCTACTTCAAATGTAATCTCTCTCATGAGCCGGGCCCTCCATACGCTTTGTAT